>NC_055960.1:33080481-33092981 GCF_018492685.1 Alosa sapidissima
CTCTTCGGAGCCATTTGGCTTCCCAACCGTGCGCGTGGCAGTGGGGCTAGTGCTGCGCTTCAAGCTGCTAGGGTGTGTTGGAGCAGAACAGATCATGGCGGACAAGAGGGCTGTGTGAGTTTGTGTGTGTCTATGTCTATGTGTGTATCTGTGTGTTTGTGTGTGTGCTTATATGTGCATTTATATGCTCAGATGGTTGCTGTGTGCATTCAGGCCTTGGGGCTTTGGCTGGCATCGCTCTGCGCTTCCGTATTCAAACATGACTTTCCTTCTTGCTGCCACAGGAAACTCATGGGATCCTGGGACATTTGCAAGGGGTAAATGTCACATTTCAATGCCATTGATCAAATTCCTGGTGTTAATGTCACACTGAAAGTGAGAGATGGCGGACAGGGGAGGGGAGGTGTGCCACGGCTCAAAAAGTTAAAAATAACCTACCCAATCAAAAGTTCAGAATCACAGATATAGACTACATCAAATATTGCCAATTACAGTATGTTATTGTGTTATAATCAACTTTGTGACCAATTGATCACCAACAAACAAACAGCACAGCACTGTTCGGTGTAGTTTGTGTTCCCATATAATAGATACAGTTTTATTAAATGTTGTTGAGTGTTGAGAAGGATCTTTGCAGGCTCTGAAACTGTTACATAGCATGTTGATATGGTATGATATGGTTGATATGGAAGTGGCACTGGACAGTGATTACAGGGATGATGGGCTACTTGATAGACTGCAACACAGTGTGATTGGTAGAAGTCTAACACTTTACTTGAAGCATGCATCATAACAAAGGTAGACTTATAGACATGCTATAAACATGTCATAACAAGAATAGCTGTTTTCTCACATTTGACACCCATACTCTGTACTGTAGGCAAATCACAAAAAAGAAAAAAATAACCATTAAGAGGTCAAGTTTATATGGCTGATCAAAATGCATTCTTCAATACAGGGAACAAGCAGTCATGGCTTTATAGCAACATAACAACTGTCAATTGCACATTCATGGCCTTATGGTCATCTTCACTGACCCCAATTACATCGGCATGTAACTTAGGCATCATAATTGATGACCGGCTAAACTTTTCCGAGCATGTAGCCTCAATTATAAAAATAATATTCTTACAACATTAGAAAAATCAGACCTTATCTGACACAAGATGCCACACAATTTCTTGACTATGGACTATTGCAATTCATTGTTAGCTGGCCTGCCTGCTTATGTAGTGAGACCATTAGAGTTAATTCAGAATGCTGCTGCATGCCTGGTCTTCAATCAGCCAAAGAGGACACATGTAACTCCTCTCTTAGTTACTCTGCATTGGTGTCCTAGCAGCCAGAATTAAATTCAAATCCCTCACTCTGGCCTATAGGACACTGACTGGATCTGATCCCTGCTATTTTATTTCCATGATCCAGCTCTACATCCCCAACCGCCCACTGCAGTCCTGTGGTCAAACTAATCCCATTAAAGACCATTTAGGTGTAAGATTGCAGCTCTATTCATCCTACACAAAATGTCAAGTAACCCATTTCTCTGTAGTTGAAGTTAGGGCTGGGCAATATGTGAAAAAAATAATATCTCAATATTTTTAGTCTATTTCACGATATACGATATATACTCGATATTTTGAAATTTACTCTAAAACTATTCTCACTTTCACGTTGTGATGTTTGAAATCATACCAGTACGATGCAGTAGGCTAGGCTAAATCATACCAGTCCAATCCCTTCAAATAATATCTGTATTAAAACATTACTGGTTATTCGCACACAACATTTTTTTTTCACACTGTTACTGAGAGGGGGGAAAGAAGGTAAGTGGAGCGAGATACAGTAGGGACACGAAACGTCAAAGCAAGTGTTGCCGCTTAAACAAATTATTATGTGAAATACTTGATATTTGCAATGTAACACTTGCATTAAAACATTATTGATTATTCACAAGATGCACATTTTTTTTCACATTGTTACTGAGGGGGGGGGGGGGGGGGGTGTGTAAGTGGAGAGAGATAGGGACACGAAACGGCAAAGCAAGTGTTGCTTAAAAAAATGATGACGGTGAAATACTCAATATTTGCAATATAACACTTTATATAACACGTACAGCAAACTGCGCTATATAGAGTATATTCGGTATATCGCCCAACCCTAGTTGAAGTCCATTCTTATACCATTACCACACACACACACACACACACAGAAAGCAGGAGATGCCACCCCCAACAATGATCCATCCAACCAGTTAGTATTAACAGAGATAAGAATATTTACAAAACCCTTTAACCTTCCCCTGACCTAGGCCATGTTTGTGTTGATATCTCCCCTGGGGTCAACACCATCAGATACCTTAGAACAAACATACTTCTCACTACTGTATCTAAAGATTTACACAGAGGGAGGCTTCAGAAAACACAGGAGGTATCTCAATATACTCAGTCAAAGGAAGGTTGCCTGTTATTCTCACAGCACATGTGCAGGTTAAACTAAAACATTTCATTCAATGAGAAGCTTATAATGCTTTGTTATATCTTTTATATATTATATTTATATATTATATAAAATGTATATCGAATCCTCTGATGAGCATCTGTTGTCGTCTAGCCATAAATGCTAGGAGGTCAAATTCTCTTTTCCAATTCCAATTCTCTTTTTCAAAGACTCATTTCCACAGTGGTTCCACATTGTTGGAATGAGTTGCTTAGTGTTCTGAGCTCCTGCAATAGCTTTGGATCTATCAAGAGGGGTATAAAGCTGTATCTGTTCAGTTTACACATACATAATTAATTCTTGGTGATATGGTTTGTATATTTATGGTATTTGTTTATTTTCATAATTGATATTTGACATTGTATTGACATTATTGTTATTATTGCTACAACCCCAAATCAGAAAAAGTCAGGACATTGTGTAAAATGCAAATAAAAATAGAATGTGACAAATCTCATATACCCATATCTAGCTGTAAAAAGGACATAGACAACATTTATGGTCACATGCATATAGTTACTGGAAGTAAGAAATGCAGTGAAATTATGTCTGGTGTCAGCCTATTTGTGCATTTATGGGGGGGGCGGGGATTCTGTATCGACTCTAAATACAATTTCTTCTTTTGCATGGTAAAGTTTACACTAGCATTTGTGAGTATCAAACTGTGCTCATAGACAATGGTTATCAGAGGTTTACCTGAGCCTATATAACGACTTTCATTACAGAAACAGGTCTGGTTTCAATGCAGTGCTATCTGAGGTCCAAAAGACCATGGCCATCCAATATTGTTTTCCATCTTTGTCCTTTGTTTGCAAAGATTTCTCTGGATATTTTAATGATATTATGTACTGTAGTAGATGATGAACTCCCCAAATACTTCGCAATTTCATGTTAAGAAGAATTACAATTATATTGTTTCATCATTTGTCCACACAGGTTTACACAGAGTGATGAATACCCCTACACCTTTACTTCTAAGAGACCCTGCCTCTTTGGGATGTTCTGTTTCATACCCAATCATGTTGCCAGTTTCCCTAAAAATAGTTGTAAAATATTCCTCCTTTTGTTTTCTTTTTCATTACACTAACTTCATTATAGGGACACCAGGCAACGTTTTTGTGTTAATTACTCATCTTCGTAAGTAGGTATATGGTTAAATGACTCATTACAGGGCGAATGAAGACTCTCTCATCCGCCCCTACTGCCTGTAGGAAGAATATCCCGCTTGCAAGTTCAGTGTATCGTACCCGCCGACCGAAGCAGTTTCAGTTTCCATCCTGCATTCACAGCACAGGCAGGCTAACGAAACGCTAGAGATTGTTGCAAACGTGTGTATAATGGCAGAGCCGGCGAAGAAGCAGCGAAAACCCTTGACGGAAGATGCTAAGAAAAGGAAAAGCTTCAGACCGAGCGATGGGGAGTTTCGTAGAGAAAAACGCATCAGGCTTGCCTGGTGTCCCTTTAACGTGTTGTTATCAAATTCAAAATGAACATATATTTTCCATGAAATAGTCATTTATGCCATTTTCAGCATTTTTTTATGTTGTCTGTGTCCTTTTTGCAGCTATGAGTTTACATGATTTGCAGATTATCACATTATGTTTTTATTTGCATTTTGCATAAACGTCCCAACTTACAATATACAATAACCATGTAGTGTGTATCAGTCTGTAGATTTGGCATATGTTGGCACCTTGTAAAAGTGTGTGTGTGTGTGTGAGCGAGAGAGAGAGAGAGATCTGGCGGTAGATGATAGAAGTCTGGCAGGTGTGGTCATGAAGGTGTAAATTAAACAAGGTCTAGACCTCACATGTGAAAATGAACTCCAAGTGTTCCTCATATGGTGCTTACCATCTTTCTCCTCCCGCAGGGCCATCTTGCCCAGGGCCCTGACATTGTGCACCCCACTTTGTGCCCTGTAGGTCTCAGAAGAATTTCTCTTTGTTGTCTTCACCACATACACAGAAAATGCCAAATGTTAGATTATTAGAGAGACAGATGCCAGTTAGTTGATGTTAGTTTGAGAAAAGTTAGTTATTAAATGACCTCATTATCACACACCGGGTATATGGATACGGTGTACTGTACATGTACTGTGCTTTATTCATTCCCAAAGGGATACAGTGTTCAGAGCAGCCATACAAACACAGCATTCACATACACATACTATGCATGCATACATAAATTATTCTAAAAATATTATTCCTCTCTCTCTGGTCGGGGGGGAGTCATTATAAAGTGCGAGAGAGATAGAGAATGAGAGAGATAGAGAGAGAGATGCAATGTGTCCAATTTCATTTAGCCCTGTTTGAGAGTACCCAGTGATCTCTGTCCTTGGGAGATTGCACATGGGACAGCTATTTCATCAGTAGTAATGCTATGGTGGTAATGCTGATGAACACCTTTTGAAGTCTGCACAGCTATGGATTTCACCCAATTCACCCATGTCACTGCACTCTCCAATATTGGTCACCAATAGGGCAAACAAATTGGCTGCTGTTAACTACCAAGTGAAGCTTGTGTGTACTTGATTTCATGCTTATACTTTTTCATAATTAATAGATGTTGTTGGCTCCAGTGAGCTATGGTTTTACATACAGCTTTCTTGCATACATTTCCACAATCCTTATAAATCTTTAAAAAAAACTTTAATAAATTATTTACATTATTTATTTATTTATATATATATATATATATATGTTCTATTGCTTCAAGAGTATCTGTATGTTATGTCAGCATGTGTCTATCTGTCTCAGAACACAACTGAATACAGTATTATGTGCATTGTACATCTATAGAGATTGGTAACATGGGGCATGAGTGGTTGCCTTGATGCACTCATTGTCTGTGTGAGCCATACTCTTCAAACAAGCCTTTGCTGTCGAAGCTTACGGTGACGGCACTCTTCCAGTCTTCTGTGAACTGTGTCCTAATCTCCAGAATATCAAAGGATCTTATCTCCATGCAAACCCACCCAGACCGTGTTACCTAGGCAACAGGCAGAAACCTCCTGAATCGGTGATGTAATTACGCTAGCATAGTTTTGCATGTTTAAAAGTGGCCAATCCCCAAGGCCAATGTGGTCAAGTCCTTATACCTTGTATGAGCCTATGAGTCTATGAAAGCGTGTGAATTTGCCTGCATAAATGGGAGTCACATTTAATGATGAATAAGCCTACCAAAAGTACGTTTTTTCAACCTTTTTGAGTAGGGAGTACAGTATATTGCACAGCAGGTGTGTTTTTCCTCTGTGCCTTACTGCTGGTGTGGTGGTTGGAATCCTCTCAGGGCTGATCTCTTCACTGCCTGGTCGTGCGCTTCAAGGAATGTGGGGGCGTGATCGGGGCAGGATGGATCGGGAATCCCCCCCCCCTTTGTTGGGCTTTGATGAAACCAAGCTGTTAGTCGGGGGCTTGTTAAGTCTCGAGTGAAGCCGGGGCGAGCAAGTCAGCGTGCCCCTACATCATGCCTGGCTCCCTTGATGAGGCTCCAGCAGTAACTAATGCACGGAAAGTAGCAGCCATCTTGTCCGTATGGCATTAACACAGGAGTCGTGCAGCGCCTTAGGGCGGGTGCCAGTGTGAGAGTGGGCAATTGGGAGAAGCCTGATGCTTCGATCATTTTCATAAAATGTTACTCTGAAGAAGAACAATGGTGGGATGGGATGACTCGCTTTTTTGTGTTTCATGAAAGACGACCTCCCCCCCACACACACACACACATTTTGGATGTCCTTCACTTGGACACTGATATACTTACTCTAAGTATACTCTAGCTGCATCCACAGTCTCAAGGGACACTGGCAGCCACTGTTCTGCTTTGAGTCTCCTAGCTGGAGATTTGATGGGGATTTGATGCTAACTCCCAAGGGAAAGCTTAAGTCCATCAGTTTATTTCCACATGAAAAATGGAGATGTCATTCATTAACCTGACGAACGAGGTCTTCTCCTCCGGGCTCTGCCAAAAGTAGCAACAGCATGGCCTTTGTCCTTGACACCCCTCCCCTTACCTGTCACCGACCCATCATCCAAAGCTCAACCGGACCAATCGCAGCGCTCCACTGGCTGACAGAATAGCAATACCATTTCCCTATGATAAAACCCAATTTAACAATCAACAACCAAAAAGCATGCAGGAGCATGAATGGCTCATAGGGAGTCTGACAAAGCCATTCTCCTGCGTTATTAACAGCTAGCCAAGTGTGAAGTGGAGAAGTCCAAACGCTCGCTGGGGGATTTGAGAAGCTCCTGGCAACCCCTCCCTGGCACCCTTTTAGCGTAAAAGAAACAAATCGGGGTAGATATAAAGCCCTCCCGGGCCCTCCCTGTCCATCTTGGCTTTTTAGCTTCCAAGCAGGCCCCCTGACCAGAGCATTCACTGGATGAGCAATCTGCCAAAAGGGGAGGTAGGTGGCCATGAAATGGCTCCTGTGAAAAGATGGCACAGGGCTTTGTTGACCAGCCACTCACTGTGAGCTTTACTATGAGGTACCTGCTGCTTTATTGTCCACAGTTCACAAATGTTTAAAACAACACCAAAGAGTTTTTTTGTACCTTAAAATAATGTGTCCAAAATCGTTTCAGTGGTTCATCAACTCGTAACAGGCAGAAAGGCACTTCTGCATTCGCTTCGCGGCCCTCTATCGGCTATAACCGCACTAAGTAAGTTTGCCAGATCGGGTAGTGGATCTGTAGTTCGATGGAATGAGACATAAGAAACTACAAATTTTACTTGCATCTGATGTCGCAATACATCGTACTTTCATAAACTCATGCAACATATTCTACCTTGTCTGTGGACATCCTTATTTGCAAAGCCGGTGATAAACAAATAGCGTGCGTGCGACAGAGGAAAAGTTCTTTGGTGTTGCTTTAATGTAAAAAGGCTCAACTCAACTGGTTAGGGACTAGTGACTCCACAAGGGGCCACTCCATCAACTCTGATCTCAAGTTAGAACATTACTCCTTTTACTCTCAGTGGTTTTAACAGAAGAAGAGAAAAGCAAACCAATGTCTGTAGAGACAGGTCCATCTCTGTAGGAATACTTTCTGTGTTGTCTGTGTTAATGTCTAAACATGGCCTCTAAGATGGGCCATTTTTGAGGGTGTAAAAAATATGAAAATCAAGGGTGAAAAAGTAACATTGGAATGTTAGAAACATATTTTAAAGGTCTTAGTTTTGGGATATAAACACTATGTAGATACACTTTAAGAAAAATATGAGACTTCAAATTCATTTAGATGGAATTAAGAACAATTAAACACAACTGTTGTTCCTACTAGCCATCCATGGTATGTCAAATGTACTGGAGTGCTATCGATCAGCTCTAAACAACCCCTGAACATTTTATGTCATAAACATGTTAGCATGCCACAAACAATATTTCCAAAAAATGTCAGTGAGAAGTTAAGACCAAATCTCAGTAATGCTTATTGCTTATATAAAACATCTTGT
This sequence comes from Alosa sapidissima, assembly GCF_018492685.1. Taxonomy (NCBI): domain Eukaryota; kingdom Metazoa; phylum Chordata; class Actinopteri; order Clupeiformes; family Clupeidae; genus Alosa; species Alosa sapidissima. The sequence continues at coordinate 33,088,432 of NC_055960.1, forward strand.
TTCATATGACACTTTCTGTGTTGAAATGGTATAACACATTATGACAGCTGCTTATGAATGTAATACTGGAGAGATGTCCCAACGTTAAAATACTAGACAGGTTGGAGGCAAAGAAGTCAACAAACTCCACAGGATGTCTAATATGACCACAGCAGTTGTCAAGGTTGATTGATCTGGTCACAAGTGCTAAATGGTTTTATTTTGCTGACCTACTTCAGCTGCCCAGCCTTGTGTTTCTGCTGTGTACAATCACAACCCTGCCAATTAAGGTATCATTAACATCAACGAGGCCGGACACCTGGCCACTGAAATGGGCTTTTTGAGGTACACAAAAACCAACCAAACAAACAAATAAATAAATACAAATCTTCAATTCTCTCTCCATGCTGGTTAAGTGCCCATTAGGCCAGAGTGTCCCTCTACGGGGTCTAAAAGTATAAAGAGGGAGAAGGAGAAGCTGTGTAAAGAGTGTTCTTTGGCTGTAAATACATGCTTTAGAGTAGTGGGGCAGGAGGTGGATCAGAGAGGGGAAGTGTGGGTGTGGGTGTGTGGTTTCGTGTGTGTGTGTGTGTGGTTCCGTGCATGTGTGCGTGCCTGCGTGCATACACATGTGTGTGCGCGCTAGCTGCTGGGGTTGATGGCAGTTTAGTTAGCCTGTCTCCTGCTCTTCTGGTCCACCCTCAAACAGCTGAGATTACAGTCATTACGGACGGGCCAGGAAGGAGGCCAGTGGCATGGAGACTGAAATTAGAACCTCTGCCTTAGAGCATACTTTTATCACACTAACTTTTTGCCTTTGCTTCCTCCAGTGTATTTGTGATTTTGAAAATAAGCAGACAACCCGTTCATTAATGCTGACATAAAGCATGTTAGCTACAGCATGAGTGGAGTGTAAAACTGACTGCCTGGGTCGCCGGCGTACAGTGCAGGTGCCACTAACCAACATTTTAAGGAATGGGATGCCACATTCAATTCTTACTACCGGTATGCTTAAATGCAGTGATAGATAGAACATGACCCAACATGCCTTTTAAATAATACCTACTCATGGACTTATTATTATTTAGACTGCACAAGGAAAAATACAAGGAAGACAGGAGAAACGGTTTATCCTGAAGAGAGTTCGGAGAGGAGAGACAGGGCAGGGGATGAAGAGGGTACTGGGTGAACGAGTGAGCCAGATAGCAGCCAGGTGCTGTAAATGCTGTACATACAGTATTTTCGCTCGAGGGTGTTTTAAGCCTCCATGGTCGACTTCAAGCCAGCGCTGTGACCGTCGACTTCAAGGCACCTAACCCTGACCCTATCCCTTGTCTAACCCTAGTGCCTTAGATACTTTATTGATCCCCAGGGGAAATTCAAGATTCATGCAGCGCTACCTGGAAGACGACGTTTGGGGGCTTAAAACACCATTAAAGCATATTATCAGGGCTTAATTTGTAGGGGAGTTGGAGAAGTCTCTGCTCCTGGGACTTTTGAGCTCCCCCACCTGCCCTGTAGCAATTTGATTGGGTATGAATGGTTCCGTACATGCTATGAAACAGTGTGCAGATACTGTAGGCCATGCCTTCAATTAATCATTGATGTAGCTTCTAGTCTAGGTGAAACGTTTTTGGTGTGCAAATTGACCAAGATCAGTAGCTCTGGTGTGTGTTTGTGTGTATGAGTATGTGTGTATGCTTGTGTATTTGTGTTTTCATCGTGTGTATCTTCATCAGGCAGGTGGATCTATTTCTGTGTGTGTGTGTGTGTGTGTTTGTTTTCGTTTTCATGAATGTCTGCATTCTTCAGTGTTTGTGTGTGTGCACACATATGAGGGTGTGTGTGTGTGTGTGTGTGTGTGTGTGTGTGTGTGTGTGTGTGTGTGTGTGTGTGTGTGTGTACGTGTGTACGCGTGTACGCGTGTGTACGCAACATGTGGACCTAGAGCTTCATGTCAGCATGGGGTAAGAGGGTGTATGGGAGAGGAAGCTTGTCTGGCTCTTGCCCATGAGAACCTGTGCTGGAGGGGGTAGCAGCTGTGCCCCCAGTGACCTGCAGTGTGACTGGAGTTGGACATATCATTCCTGTGTGTGTGTGTGTATGTGTGAGGGGAGAAAAAGAAATTGGTTGGATGGTAGCGTGGGTTATATGTTAATGAGAACAAATCAGCTCTAGATAATTGGTCTGCTGTATTTGATATTTGATCTGTGCTTGATTGATCTGCTCTTGCTTTCTTTGACTGCAGTGTGTGTGTGTGTGTGTGTGTGATTATTGAATGGGAAGATGTTGTGGTGTGTGTGTGTGTGTGTGTATTGAATGGGAAGATGTGTGTGTGTGTGTGTGTGTGTGATTATTGAATGGGAAGATGTTGTGGTGTGTGTGTGTGTGTGTGTATTGAATGGGAAGATGTGTGTGTGTGTGTGTGTGTGTGATTATTGAATGGGAAGATGTTGTGGTGTGTGTGTGTGTGTGTGTGTGTGTGTGTGTGTATATAATAGGCCTTATATCTGTGTCTAATTTGTCCTTGTGTGAGCCGCGAGCCTACCGCTGATCCCCTGTTTCCATCCTCCTCATTAACCCACAGTTATTTTCAGCAGTCACCTCTCCATCACAGCCCTCGCAAGGGTCCCGTCTCCAGACGCCTGCACGGGCACCGCAGAGAGATTCCTATAAATGTTATAGGCGACGGTTCTAGATAGGAGCCATCCGGCAGTGTTGGGGGATGTTGATGGAACCTACCAAGAACATGGATCCGGTTAGAAGAGGAGACAGAAGTGCTGATAACATGCGTATCACACGCTAATGTGCCTTTGTTGTTAAGCCTCTTCTTGTGTGCACGTGCATACCATACATTAAACTCTGGGTGACCCTGTTCTCACACGCTCGGAGGCGAGAACTCTGGAACGCCCAACGCGGGGTTCTCGTCATGTAGGCTAAAACTCCACATCCGCCCTTGGCATACGCTCACAAACATATACATGGCGTGTATAAACATATACACACTTTTCTTCACTTGCACACACACACACACACACACTCACAGAGAGAGAGAGAGAGAGAGAGACTTGCCTACTCTCTGTCCCTCTCTTGCACACATGGAGATAAACACACACACACACACACACATATACACATACATTCCCACTCTCTCTCCCTCTCTTACACACATGCACACTTACACAACACAAATGTGGTATGCTATCCTGTATCTTTTGCCCTGCCTATCACTGGTGAGTCAGACCACAGTGATTAGGGCCACAATTAAGCAAGTAATGATGGCTAACAATGTCAATAATTACCAGACCAGGCAGCAGCCTTATCATCATCATTAAAGGATGAGTACTCGGCAGTCTCAGTCCTGCAAAAAGCATTATGCACCACCTGACTCTAGGGGCCCTAATTTTAAAGAAGTTTAAAATGTCAAACGTTTTTTTCATTGCTGGGCAAATATACATATCATGTGTTTGACATGAGACTTTTTCTGTCTTTTAAGTTAGGGGCCTTATAGTAGGTGTTTTTACACACTGACAAACTAGACACTTCCCCACCACCCTGCACCGCTCCAAGGTGCTGTGGTCAGGTGACTGTTTCATGGCCAATCATAAGCTGCGTTATCGTTTTAGAAGGAACATTTCAGCTCCAAACAATGCTATGATCAGGGCAGTGGCATCAGCTCCAAACAATGCTATGATCAGGGCAGTGGCATCAGCTCCAAACAATGCTATGATCAGGGCAGTGGCATCAGCTCCAAACAATGCTATGATCAGGGCAGCGGCATCAGTGGAAAGCTGGTAGTGCTTGAGGAGTATGAATATGAGAGTCATGGAGGAACGGATAAGCAAGTGAATGAGGCAAAGCAGAGCCCTGTGGTATTTGTGACCTGGCATGTGTAGCGTGTGCCCCGGCTCTGGTGGTATGGACAGTGTTTCTGCAGGCGTGTGGGTGTGTGTGTGTGTGTGTGTGTGTGTGTACGTACAGGGGTTTGTTGTTGAGTTGTGGTCTTCAGGGTTGCGTGATGTGGGTTTGACCAGTAGAAAGGCTGACTATGCCCCCCAGTTATGAGCAGATATGATGGGCACCCTTGCTGTCACTCTGTTGTGATTACTGTTTACTAGATTAGAGCCATGCTCCTCTGTCACACACTCTCGCCATCTCTCTCTCTCTCTCTCTCTCTCTCTCTCTCTCTCTCTCTCACTTTGTTTTATTTCTCTCACTCACTTTCTTCTCTTTCTCTCTCCATCTCTCTCTCAGGTTTCATTTAGGTATACAATGAATACAATGTTTGTCTTTTTGTTCATTAACCCTTAAAAGGTGTACCGTCACACCGGTGTGACGGGAATGTTGAGAAATGAACATTCTAAAGAATATCTGGGTTCATTGAATTCAACATAGAATTTTAGAACCTTCAATTGTTGCGGAACTTAGAATGTTCAAAAACCTCCACCTTTAAGGGTTCATTTTCCCTTTTTATTTCATTGCCTCTTCAACATCATTAGCATCAAGCGGTGATGGCACCTGATTGGAAAGAGAGACATGAAGCAGCAGTTAAAAGATGAAATGTGGTCTGT
>NC_055960.1:33097981-33125481 GCF_018492685.1 Alosa sapidissima
CATCTTTGGATCTACAGGTCTCCATGGTCAGCACCACTGGGAGATCTTATATCTGTGTTACGCCTCATCTCTAGCCAAGTGTGATGCCATACCTCAGATGTGAGCCACGGGACATACATGCAGATAAACTGATAACACACAGCATGCGATTAGCATATAGCGCTTTTTGGACTGAAATATTAATGGGGTATCCTACTGATCGTTTCCAGCCAGCCTGAGGTAGAAAAATAGACGCGCGCAACGGTTGTGCGCAAGGTGGAAACGGACTTTAACAAAGGAAGTGATAATTATTCTGACAACACACACCCACCCCTCCTCCCCTGCTCTTCCTGTTTGCTAAAGAAAAGAGGGGGGGGCAACAGCGGGAGAAAACAACGAGATGCTACGATAATGACCTCGGAGCGGCTTTGAAACTGCTCACACTTGGATGGTAGCTTTTTCTTTGGCAGTTAAAATGTTTTATGGCCCTTTATTTATTTTTTATTTGGCGACAGGCATCTAATTAAAATCATATAAAAGGCGCTCGTTGGGGGAAGACGTGGGGTTTGGGGAGGGGGAGGGGGTTGGCGGATTGGACCATGCAGATAGTTCAGCGTTTGGCCTTTTTTAATGACATGCATAGTCGGCGGGATTTAGGAGGAGCGGCTCTTTACTTGTTACATGTTTGTTGATGCTGTAGGTGTTTCAGGAGCCCAGCGCTTTTAAGCAGGAAACAGCAGGGCCTTCAGCTGGTGGCCATTTTGGAAATGTGCACTGAGCGCGCTCGGGGAGTTGGTGGCGTAATATGCCTCACACATACTGCTCCGTATCAGATGCTATCAGATCATAGCAAAACCCGTGGTTCTTCCTTAGGTTCTTCCTTAGGTACAACTTTTAAAGTCCATCCTCCTCCTTTTGTAACAGTCCCAGATTTGACACTTGACCTGTTGGACACCCCACTGTGTTGGCAGTGTAATGAAAAGGTTTTAATTGGCATTAACACCATACTGACCAGGATGTTCTTGTCTGTGTGTGTGTGTGTGTGTGTGTGTGTGTGCTTGAATGTGCGTGTGTGTGTTCGTAGAATTATTGAAGGATGAGTGTGTATTAAACGTTAATGTGCAGGGACTAGTCTAATGGTCTCTGGCAGTGAGCAGGAGTGTAGGGGAACAACACGTTCAGCAAGTCAGCCAGCCTGAAAAGGTTACTCCTACATTACAGAGAGAATGAGAGAGCGCGGGCATTACAGGGAAGAAAGAGAGAGAGAGGGGACAGAGAGAGGAGATGAAGGGAAGAAGAGAGTATAAGAAAGAAAGGGTATGGAAGGAGGGGGGGGGAGAGAGATGGGGGAGGCAGAAGTGTGTGGGTGGAGAGCAGAGAGTTTTCAAATCTCAAATCTAATACTTCTGTAGCTGCTTCCTCGTTCACCCTCCTCCGGCATATCACACCCCTTGTATGTCTTACCCATGCCCGAAAACACGCGCACACACACACACACACACACACACACACACACACACACACACACACACACACACACACACACACAGAAATGTGTGTACAGAAAATATTCTGCCATGCATGGCCAATTCCTCACACACATACACCCAGGATTACAAATTAAAGCTGAATTCATAAACAAGGGCACTTTCAAGGCTGTATTTTGCACACTGGCGCATGGCGTAAAACTCGTTTTCCACCAGGCGCAAAGTTTAATTCCTTATTTTGCACGTTTAATTTTTAAACAATGCGCCCAGGGGTGTGGCAATTAACAACTTAGGGAGTGGCTTAGCGCATTGTCTAAAAATCGCTATTGTACACCTGGTCAGAAGTCTATGGCGAGTTATGTTATTTTAAGACCACATTGTCAACAGTCATATTGGCGGGTGCACCTATCATCCATGAACGCACACCAGCCACGTCCAAGCAAAACATTACAAATTGCACGATTACAATAGGAAACATAATTAGAATAAAGAAATTACGAAATACTGCACATCTCATGATGAGTAGTTATTCACCATCATTTGCAAATTGGTAATGACGGTTAAAAGTGATTAGGGGAGAGGCGAGAGACACGTATGGAGCACAGCTGAAGACGCACGTCACGAGATATAAGCAACTCCTCTGCAGGATAATCATTTGAGCAATATTAGGGTAAGTGTTGCTTTTTCCAGCCTATGTTTTCGATGGTAACGCATTGTCAGTCAATAGTGAAAGTAACTGCATATAACTGTCTTGTCGTTGACTGACACCATGCTGAATGCCAATGAGTTCAAATAATAGAGGAGTGCAAATGCGTGAAGGCTTTGCTAGGTTTTAGTAAAGCATGGTTTAATGGAATGACTATTCCATACGGTCTCGCAAGCAGCCTCCTTCAAATGCGCCGTTGAATGTCAAAATACCGATGCATTTATTTGACATCGCGCTTTGCGCCAGTAAAGGGAATGGCAGATGTCATTCTCATTGGTTTAAATGATGTTATACGCCCCAAACACACCCATGACTGATTAAAAAACCTAGGAACACCTTGTTGCGCCATGCACCCGATGTTTGATAACGAAAACCCTCCCAATGTGGACTGGACATCCTACTAAATTTGAATAAGCTTTTGACAAGTGACGATGCGCTTTTGACTGTCATGATAGGGCCCTCAGTGTCTTTTTTTCAAAGGGTAAAATCCACTTGGCATCCATGGGCTGGTCATCTCAATAGAGACATTCTTTACATAAACGGCTGTAGCATTGGAAGTGGCTTCCTGTTCTATCAGTGAATGTCAGTCAGTCTGTGTGGGATGCAGGTGGACTGTTTCCTGACTTCTCATCAACAAAGCCTTAAGGGGGTGATAAACAGGGCATTATTTCCAAGCACTACTGGCGAGTGATGTTGTTTGGCCAACATTTGGGCCATAAAGGACAACTATCTGGAGATTTTTAGGGTGAGTTATTGTGTTCATCCAATCAGAGCACTAAGAACCGTGAGGTTGCCCGGCAACATGGCTTGAGAAGTTGGCTTGATGACACTCCTGTTGCACGTCAGTTCATGTCAATCAGACCTTGTGTTGGATCATCTTTCATCAACAATACCGTGAATCTTAGCCGAGGCCATTTTAGGGTCATTTACATTTAGCCGGACCTCTCATCCTCAGACCGCTGAGGGATGACCTCTGCCCTTGGTCCAGCCTCTTATGGGCCTATGGAGGGTCTGCAGACAGAGCTGATTAGCACTAAAAGATCAGCACAGGCTGAAACTCAAAGAATACTGTGGGGCTAAAGCAAAGGAAACAGCCAATGTCAGACGTGAAGTCATGATTTATTTGAAACCTTCACTTGATAATATTACATTGGAGTACAATTTGGGCGACTTACAAGTGTTGCCAAAACTGATACAGAGCACTTGTGTAAAACAAAGCCAACCGTCTTGAAAGCAACAGTAGTTAATCTTAACAGCAACATGAATAGCTATGACTCAGCCTCACCGTTTCATTCTCTCTCTCTCTCTCTCTCTCTCTCTCGCTTTCCCCCCCTCTCTCTGTCTCTACTCTCTTTCTCAGAAGCGCCAGCTGTGTGCCCACCCATTCCTGGAGGTGTACAGTGGGCAGCTGATCCACTATATGAGCCCGCTGGCGCGTCAAGATGGTTTTTACGTGCCCGAGGTACGGGAGGCCGAGCGCAGGAGGGCAGGGGATGATGACGATGAGGAAGATGATGAAGATGATGGGACGACCATTGTCTCAGGTATGAAGTGGAGAATAATACTGTACTGGCCTGTTACTTGGCATCAGGGGAGAGCCAGTGATGCTACTTGCTCCTGAAACGTGCAGTGTACAAGTATAAACAAAATTCACAGTGCATCTTGTCTATGGTGTGCAGATATTAGAGCCTGACCGATTCCGATTTCAATATTTGAGGATTTCAAAAACCGATAAAACGATAAATCAGACGATATTCATTTTTAACAAACACAAGGTAAAAATATACTCTAATATTTAGAATATTGAAAAGTTCTGATCAAGGTGGGACATTGTGTTTAAATAGGCCTAACTATCTGGTATCTCTCATACAATAAATTATGAAATAATTATTATGAATGTATATGAATAATAGTGTCAGGTCTGTTTTTATCTGTGATATCCGTTGCTTGTTGATTTTCATCTTGCCACCCATGTTAACAGGTTACAGCAGCCACAGTGCCTCTGTCATATCTGCGTCTCAGGCACAGCTCGAACCGTGCTGCAGAATAGAGCTAGAGAATAGAAGGGACGCCTATTTTTTCCAGTTGCGAGCGGTTCTGTGCAGAAATACATTGAAAAGAGCTGTTGATAGTCATAATGTGTTTAAAAGGGGAAGTGGAGACTAAATGTGTGCTATAAAGTAACAGAAATAGGGTGACCACCAACTAGACAAGTTGTGGAGGACAAGTTGTTGGAGGACATGTTGTGTCTAAAATTGAGGACATATTGGCCATTTCTGCTTATAGGCCTATTTCGGTTGTGTTACGGTAGCTAGCTGGTACGTAGCAGTGATTTGGTTGAGCTTGATTGTTAGCTCGCTCGACTCCCGATCCAAGGTGCTGCTGTTTGCAGGTTCGAGTCTGGGTGACTGTAGGGCTGAGACACACAATTCAACACACGGCAGTTTGCATTGGTGCCGTGACCTGGATCGGGAGTGAGGTTTACATATAAACACACAATTTGTGTTTAAAAGTGGTGGTGGAAGCTACATGTATACTATAAAGTAGAAGAAATAGGATGACCACCAACCAGACTCTCAAAAGAGGACATGTTGTGCATTAGCTAATGCTTTTATTGTGGCTAACTACCTTAACTACTGTCAGTATGGTCAGAAAATGTATGGAATGACAGTCGAAAGAGAAAGTTATAGTGCTGTTGTTAAGTTACTCTGTGTATGCGTTTTTGTTTCAGAAATACACCAACAATCAATTTGTCCTCCACCGCTCAACCTGTGCTAACATTATTTTACTGTTGGATGTAATGTGAAGCTGGAAAAACAAAACTGGAAATTTAGATGAAGGATTAGGGTTGCAAAATTCCGGGAATTTTCAAAGTTGGAAACTTTCCATGGGAATTAACGGGAATATATGGGAATAAACTGGGAATTTTTAATATGGCAAGTTAGTCTATAACAGGAAACTTAAATGTAGTGGACAAAACCCCATCTTGCAGTCTAATATTAGTTAAAACAACCTGATTTAATACAATTTCAGTCAAATTTCTACCCTGCACATATGTCAATCACATGCACACAGCAATCGACATAGGCTGCTAGACATAAAGGAAACCTATGGTGCGTATGTTCCAAACTTCCAACCAATCGGATTTTGTTGTTGAGTGGTGTGGTGTATCTTGGGCAGTTCAGTGTTGCTGGTTTAGCACGCTAGTAAACCATAGGCAAAGAATGGGATTCCCGCTAGCATGCTAGCTAGCTTTGTATGATAAGCTAAGCGAAAATACCAACATACAATTCATATTGCTTATTACGAAACAAAATGTTAATGTTTGTTTGTATACAAAACAGTTTGTATGAATTACCCAAAATTCCCAGTTAATTCCCGTAAATTACCATTAATTCCCATAATTTCCTTTAATTCCATGGAAAGTTTCCAATTTGGAATATTTCCAAAATTCCCCAATTTAACTTCCCATGGTAAGTTTCCAGAAAGTTTCCGCCCCTTTGCAACCCTATGAAGGATCCATATTTGGCTTTCCTTAATTTTAAAATAATTATCGGCCGTTTAACGTTGGTACTGATAGATCGTAAATAGCTAATTTATCCACACCAATTTATCTGTCAGGCTCTAGTAGATATAGCAGTTGGCAAAATACAAATTGATAAATAATGACAAATTGAATGTCCCAGTACTGACAAAATCTGTTAACAAAGAAAGCAGACTAGAGCACACTGATTTAGTTTGCAAAAAACGACTACTGTTTCGACACCACTGTGTCTTCGTCAGAGTCGAAGACAAAATCTGTATCTGTCATGTTGACTTTCCTCTGATGCACGAACAGCACTGTTTGCTACTAATTGTTATGTTTTCACGTCAGAAGATGTGACGTAGTTACACTACTAGGATACTGTTACCAGGACCATTGATAAACCTGAGAACGAGACAAGTAAAGGGAAGGTGGATGGATGGATGGATGACAATGAGCCAATAAGATAATAAAGCTGATTGGGGGAGATTAGGAAGTGCTTGTGGGCCTAACCCATATACACAGTACTTCACAATTCAGTGTCTAACACCATTGTGCAACACTTGTTAAAAATGCATAGCAATACAATCAAGAATATTCTTTCTGACAAGGTTGTCTCTTATATCAGTCATCCTGGCACTCTCTCAAACAGGGTGGATGGGAGAACATTGCAAGCCCTCAGGGTGTATCTTGGCTCTTAGGGCAGAATTGACACTATAGATCACTGGGTGTCTATTTCTGACTGTGACCACATCTACCCACTACCCAGCTACAATTCTCTATTCATCTATACTTCTTCCTTGTATTAAGTTTAGGAGTACCGGTTGTTGTATCTTGTTGTATTGGAGGGAGTGGATCATCCTTTTGGCAATACTCTCTCTCTCTCTCTCTCTCTCTCTCTCTCTCTTGTCTGGTGCCAAGCTTTCCCACTGACACTACAGCAGGTGTTAATGAACAGCCTAGACTACTGCATGTGTTTGTATACACATGGTAGGAATCCTGGCATGCATATATTTGTAAAAACACTCTCTTGCTCGCTCTCTCTTTCTCTCTCTCTCTCTCTCTCTCTCTCTCTCTCTCTCTCTCTCTCTCTCTCACACATGCACGCATTTGGCTGGAAGAGCAGCAGGGCATCAGGTCATGTCTGTCAGCACCTGCTGGCGTGAGGACCGTTTGATAACAGTCACTGTGGCCAGACTGTCCCCATCCGCATCTCTGGACAGTCCAAAAACAGCCTCTGCCATACAGTATAAGGCTGCATGTACCAAAGGCCAAATTTCAGTGTCAACAAACACTGCATTAGCCATATGAAAAGTTGCATTTCTGTGGCAGGGTGAGTGACAAATGGCTCTGAAACAAGCCTTAAAGCAACACCAAAGAGTTTTTTGTCCCTTAAAATAATGTTTCCAAATTTTTTTCCGTGGTTCATCAACTCGTAACAGGGTGAACGGCACTTCTGCATTCGCGGCCCTCTTTCGGCTGTAACCGCACTATGTAAGTTTGCCAGATCGGGTAGCGGGTTTGTAGTTCGATGGAATGAGACATAAGAAACTACAAATTTGACTTGCATGATGTCGCAATACATTGTACTTTCATAAAATCATGCAACATATTCTACCTTGTCTATGGACAATCGTTATTTGCAAAGCCGTTGCTGGATAAACAAATAGCGTGCATGCGACAGAGGAAAAGTTCTTTGGTGTTGCTTTAAATCTCTAGTTCTCACACTGAGCTTTTGCGCTGTGAAGGGGGCTCGTCCTTAATTAGATGTTTTCCCATCACTGCAGGACATGAGGACATAGGGGCTGTGCTTAGTTACAAAGCCTCTAGCATTCTAGATCCTCGCCATGGAAATCAGGGTGATTATACCCCTCTTCTGCCCCGGTGGGGATTAAGAAGCCCAGCAGAAGTCACTCAGCCAATTTGGGTCCAATTCCAAACTGCGTCGCTCTTAGTGGCTCTGCCTCGCAGCTTTCGGTTGCTGAGAGCGCTTGAGAGAGTTTCTGCTGAGAGCGTGTTTGTCTCTGGTGGCTCTTTGTGATCCTGGGGAGACAGAGGAGGCACGTTAACACCACCCCGCTCTTTAGGGTACCCCCTTGTCGGGCTGCTTTTTGTTCGGCTGTCTTCACTCGTCTCTCTGGTAGTCTCAATGAGTCTCTCGCTCTCACTCCTTCTTCCTGGAGAGATCTCTCTCTCTCTCTCTCTCTCTCTGCGCATGGTTGGTGTGAGTGGGCGGAGTCAGTGGTGAGTGGATGGTGTTTCGGTCGCTGTACCGCGAACGAGTGTTCTGTTTAAATCTCTATTTCTCACTTTACTTCTATTTTCTTTCTTTCTATCTATTACTTTCTGCTGGAGTACTAAAGGTTTTTGCTTGGTTTAGTTTTCTGGCAATAAACAGGGGGTTTTCCCCTAAAGCGACTGCCTCCAGTCTTGTGCTGGAATCATGGCAGAGATTTTTGGTCAACTAACTCGGCGTCATGCTGTTAAAATAGCATCGGCAGCCAGTGTTGAGGATTGTAGTTTGGCTGCCGGAGAAATTGTTGGTCATGAGAATATCGTATCAGCATCTCGCATGAACAACGCGATTGTGCTTTTCTTAAAATCAATTGAGTTTGCCAATCAGCTGACGGAGAATGGCGTGGTGATAGATGGCGTTTTTACCTCTGTTGCCCCTCTTTCTACGCCTTCCAAGAAAGTCATTTTGTCTAATGTCCCCCCATTCATTTCTGATGAGATTCTAGGACAAACACTGTCGCGCTATGGCAAAGTGGTCTCAACAATTAAAAAAATCCCGATTGCGAGTAAATCTCCGTTGTTGAAACATATAGTGTCCTTCAGGCGTTTCGTGTACATGATCCTTAAGAATAACAATGATGAATTGGACTTGACAATTAATGTGACTGTGGATAACTTTAATTATGTGATTTATGCAACAACTAGCATTATGAAATGTTTTGGTTGTGGACAATCGGGGCATCTCGTGCGCGCGTGTCCTGATAAAAAGGATGACACGAATAATAGTGGAAACAGTGAAAATAGCAATGAGTCTAGGGGTGATGTGGCAGAGGGAACGTCTAAAGAGACCAACAACGAACCTAATGTTAACTTTGGTGCAAATAATGAGGAGGAGGCTGCTGCCCCTGCTAGTGGGCCGGAGAGCCAAACTCCTGATTTAACGTTAAATTCAGTCCAAGGGCACGGGGAAAATCACGATGTTAGATCGGCTGATGGGGAGGATCTTTCCGCACTTTTGGGGGAGACTATCACTGATTCTCAGAACTGTCAGGGGAGCAATGATGATGCCATTAATGGGGAGGTTTCCGTCGCTATGGAAGACATGGAAAACTCCGTGTTGGAGGAGGACAATAATGTGTTTAAAGCACCGTCGAATAAAGGAAAAAGAAAGCGCATTATAAAGAATAAAGGGGGACGCGCTCATATAGAATTGACTGATAATGAGAGTGAAAGTGATCTTTCTGACTGTAGTGTAACCTGCAGCTTGCGACTAAGCGGCTATCGCACTCGCAATTATAGAGTGGAGGATATAAAGAAATTCCTTAAGGACACAAAACATTCTAGGAAGGTCCGGGTAGACGAATTTTTTCCTGACATTGAACAGTTTATGAACAAATCACGAGCATTTATGCGTGATGGTAGCATCACTGATCAAGAAGGATTTCGTCTAAAAAAGATTCTCACAAAACTCAATGTTCTACTGAATGCCAACGATGACAAATGTTAAAAACAATTTCCACTTTGTGTCCTAGGATGGCTGATTGCTTATGTCTATATTTATTTTTTTATTTTTTCTTTATAATGATGGGTGAATTTCGTGTTGCTTCTTTAAATGTAAATGGCGCAAGAGAAAAAATTAAGAGGCTCTCTGTGTTTGAAACAATCAGACAGAATAAGTTTGATGTTCTCTTTATGCAAGAAACGCACAGTGATGCGTCTAATGCAGCTGCTTGGGCTCAGGAGTTTGATGGTCTGTCCATACTTAGTCATGGTACTTCTACTAGTGGTGGGGTTGCAGTTCTGTTTTCTAAGTCCTTTATTCCCATCACTTTTGATGTTGATGAAGTTATAGAGGGAAGACTTTTAAAGGTCAGAGCCCAGTTTGAAAATCGTTTTTTTGTGTTTATTTGCATTTATGCTCCTACACTGGCAACAGATAGAATGCTGTTTTTAAATACTATTGGAAATGTTATAAAAAATTGCTGTTCAGAGGATATTCTTATCCTTGGAGGAGATTTCAATTGTACTGCACAAAATTTTGACAGAAATCATGTCGAGCCGCACATGCCCTCTCGTAGACGGCTTGTAGAGATTATGAAGTCCAATGATCTTAGTGATATTTGGAGGAACTTTCATGGTGAACAGAAGCAATATACTTGGGCACACTCATATAATAATTGTTTGTCTCTTGCAAGACTTGACAGGTTTTATGGTTTCAAACATCAGCGTAGTCTATTCAGGAAATGTTCAATAATTCCAGTTGGCTTTTCTGACCATAGTTTGGTTTTCTGTTCTTTATTTCTAGAATTTGTAAAACCAAAAAGTGCCTACTGGCACTTTAATACCAATTTGTTGGCTGATGGCCATTTTAGAGAAGTCTTCCTTTTTTTCTGGAAGGAATTTAGAACCACGAAATCCTGTTATAAGTCTTTGCAGCAATGGTGGGATTGTGCCAAGGTACAAATAAAACAACTCTGCCAGGAGTATACAGCCAATGTCACAAGGAACATAACACTCTCAATGAAAAAAATAGAGGAGGAAATAATCGAACTTCAAAATCTGGCAGAACAAACGGGTGATCAGGCACCCACTGAAATTCTTAACTCAAAAAAGAAAACATTGGCTGACTTTTTAGGTTTGAGGGCACAGGGAGCTCTGGTCAGGTCCCGCTTCCAGAGTGTGGAGCTGATGGATGTACCATCAAAATTCTTTTTTAACTTGGAGGTAAAGAATGGACAGAGGAAGTTCATTCATGCTTTGAGGTCTGAAGATGGGAGAATCCTTTCTAATTCTCCAGAAATACGCAATAGAGCAGTACATTTTTATAAGGAGCTTTATAACAGCGAAAATCCACAAGATCAGGCGACTGACAAGGCTTTTCTTTGTGACCTACCTAAGGTATCTGAAGAGGCAAACACAGCCCTTGGAAGGGTGTTGACCCTAGAGGAGCTGGAGAGAGCCCTCCACAGTATGGAGAGTGGCAAAGCACCTGGGGTGGATGGCCTGCCAGTAGACTTTTATAAGTCCTTTTGGCCAGAGTTGGGCACAGATGTGCTTGCTGTTCTGAGAGACAGCATCACCAGAGGGGTGCTGCCACTGAGCTGCCGTAGAGCAGTGCTCACTTTACTGCCAAAAAAGGGAGACCTGACAGATATAAGGTCCTGGAGGCCGGTGTCAGTCCTCTGCTCTGAATACAAACTGCTGTCTAAAGTTTTAGCAAATAGACTTGGGGAGGTTTTGGAGCAGGTAATCCACCCTGACCAGACCTACTGTGTGCCAGGCAGATTGATTCACAACAATGTTTCCTTCATCAGAGATGTCTTCTATATTGGCAAATACTTCAATCTGGATTTTGGTGTGGTTTCAATTGACCAAGAAAAGGCATTTGATAGGGTTGAGCATAATTATTTGTGGAATACCTTGTCAGCCTTTGGTTTCAGCCCCAATTTTATTCGAATGATCAAAGCATTGTATTGTGACATTGAAAGTATTCTCAAGGTTAATGGTGACTTGTGCGCTCCTTTTAAGGTATACAGAGGTGTCCGTCAAGGATGTCCCTTGTCGGGCATGCTGTATAGTCTGGCTATTGAACCTTTCCTTGTAAGGTTGAGGAAGGAGATTGTTGGAGTGAAAATCCCTAACTGTGATGATGTTTTTAAATTGTCAGCTTATGCTGACGATGTGGCTGTCCTTGTTAATGGCCAGAGAGATGTTGACACGCTTTTAAAAATTTGCAATGAATTTAAGGTTGTTTCTTCAGCAAAGGTAAATTGGTCAAAAAGCATAGCCTTGCTGGTTGGGAGTTGGGTGAGTGGCGAACCTGGTCTGCCTGATGGCTTAGTTTGGAATAGGGGTGGTTTTAAATACCTGGGTGTTTTCTTAGGTGATGATGCTTTTATTCAAAAGAATTTTGATGGGGTAATTGAAAAAGTTAAAGGTCGTCTAGAGAAATGGAAATTTCTTTTCAGTATTACTTCGTACAGGGGGCGTGTTCTCATTATTAACAACCTGGTTGCATCCTCTCTTTGGCATCGGCTGGCTTGTGTGGATCCTCCTTCAAACCTGCTACCGAAGATTCAGTCAGTCCTGGTTGATTTTTTCTGGGACAATCTACACTGGGTACCTCAGAGTGTTTTATATCTGCCTAAGGAGGATGGTGGACATGGACTTATTCATCTACAGAGTCGAACTGCTGCCTTCCGTCTGCAGTTTGTACAGCGTCTTCTCACAGGATCACTGGACTCAAGCTGGAAAGCTGCAGCCTGTTGTATTTTACAACTTTTTGAAGGGTTGGGCTTAGATAGGTCTTTGTTCTGGTTTAATCCAAATAGAATGAATTTTAATTTACTTCCTGCATTTTATAAGAATCTGTTCAAAGTCTGGTCTCTGTTTATAATTCAACGCCCACGACAGACAAGCTCATTATTCTGGTTGTTAAAGGAGCCTCTGATTCATGGTTCGGTTCTTGATGTGAGTCAGGTCTTGTCCCTGGTACCTACTTCTAAGCTTATCAGCTCTGGAGTTACAACCCTTGGGGATCTAGTAGAGTTTGCTGGTCCTGATATCAGTAATAGCCATACTTTAGCTCAGCACTTAGGTGTGAAGTCCATTAGGATAGTTGATCAGCTACTTGGGAAATGGCGGTCTCTCCTAACTGGGGAGGAGATGCAATTGCTTGGAGATTATTTTGGGGGGGAGTGTAGTCCTGACTGCCATGACCCCTTTCCCAGACTTACTCTACTTCCAGATTTAACAGGTTGCACTGGTTGCTTCTTACTCCCAGATAGTTTAGTTTTCCTGGGTCCTACAGCTGCAACTAGTAAATCATTGTACAAACTGTGTGTTCTCTCCCTAAATAAAAGGTCTCTGGACAAGAGGGTGGATACACCCTGGCGTGAAGTGTTGCAGGTTGAAAATGATGTCAAACCACAATGGCGTGCGTTGTACAAGTCACCATTAACTAAAAAAGCTGGCGATCTACAATGGCGTATTCTGCATGGTGCAATAGCAGTGAATGCTTTTATTTCTGTTTTAAATCCAATGGTTGATCAGGGGTGCCCTTTTTGTTCTGTAAGGGAGACTGTATTCCATGCCTTTATGCACTGCCAGAGGCTCAGACCTCTTTTTGCTGTTTTGATGGCACTTTTCTTTAAGTTTGATGAAAGTTTCTCTTCGGAGATTTTCATTTTTGGTTTTAAATATGTACAAAAGCATCGCTTCAAGTGTCAGCTCCTAAACTTTCTGCTTGGGCAAGCAAAGATGGCGATATATGTTAGTCGTAAAAGGAAAGTTGAGCAGGATGTAGATGTTGATATCCTAATGGTGTTTTCTATTCTTGTAAGGTGTCGTATGTTGATTGATTTTCATTTTTATAAATCTATGAAAATTCTTGATGTTTTTGAGGAAAAATGGTGCTACAACAGCGTGATGTGTATTGTTGAGAATGATAAGCTACAGATTGCACATTACTTTATTTAACTTTCCTAACTTTTACTTTTTGAGTATAGTGTCAAGTTGATCTTGATGTATTTTTAAGATTGTAATAAAGAGTTTTTGAAAATTCAAATTCTTCCTGGAGTGGCAGCTTTCAGAAACCCCCCTCAAGAGAAGTGTGTGAGCTGCACACACACACACACACACACACACACACAGAGTGAGTTTGTGTCTCTGGGCAATGGCCACATTAGGCACTGATGAATCATGGGAATAACACTGTGACAGCCAGAGGATGAGGGAAAGAGCATGTGTGACAGTATTGCTAACAAAAATCAGTCAGTCACAATGTTGACTGTGGCATTAAGAGGAATAATTGGTATTGCATTTTTTTCCTCTGGTGGTGATGGCCACATTGTCATATATTAGTCATTAAAAAAATCGTGCGGACATTCCACCCTCTTTTCATTTACTTCCTGTTATTTTTGAAACAGCAGTAGCCTATGTTACATCTTATAAGATCGTGCCCAGTGTCCATATGAGGTGTATTTGTATCAATAATCTGACTGGACCAGCCAAACATGTGTGTGCATGCAAGATACTCCTCATGGGACTGCCAATCACTCTCTGAGCTGCATTTCTACTTTTGTGTTTGTTTTTACTGAAATGTTTCACTTCATGACATAGATTTGTCTCTGTATATCTACTTTATCATTCTCAAGCGCTTTTGGCAGTTACGTGGTCGTACAACACCACAGTCATAACCCAGCGGTTGTTGCTTTGTGAGTTTCAGATGCCTCTGGGACCAAGTCTTCATCTGAAGGACGACACCAACAAAACAAAGCTTAACAAAACTCTGAGCGTTGTGACCAATAAGCCAGGCAGTTTACAGCCTCCATATGGACCTCCCATCTCTCATCCATATTGCCACTTACTTTAATCTCCAATAACCAAGCCCTAGTCCCCTGAGATAGATGCCCTGTGCTTTCAGCCTCCAGACCATCTCCTTGCTTCCTCCCCCTCTCCATCACAAGCCCTTCCTGAAACATCTTGTCGCTATTAAGATGTTATGTGTAGTTTTTTGTCATTTAAAACATTCATAAATTACCTAGAAATAGTAATAGAATCTGATGAAACAACCACTTTGTCGTAATGTCAAAAACACAGGGTATGCTATGTGCTGCCCAGATATCCACTACAGTTAGCATGCGCCAAAGTGTTCTGTGTGTGATGCTGTATTCAATGCAGTGCAGGTCAGTGGAAGAGAGCCATTGTGAACATAATGGTGCGTTCAAGGCAACTGGAATCCTCTGCGTAGCCCCGTTAAAGAGGACGAGCAGAGGCCTGGTGGCGACTCTCTTTTTAAACCCGGGTGGCAGTACCCAGACGCGCCCTCCACAGATCACTCACTGTCAGCACGGGATCCATCAGCCGCTCTGACGGGGGTGTTTACCAGTGTCAGATGCCCGTTTTTTTTTTTTTTTTTTTTTTTCCGAAGCGCTTGTCTGACCGGCAGTCGCAGCTGTCAGACGGACCGTGAGCCATCCTCCAATGCGGCCAAACGCGGCGTGTCCCTGCTCTCCCCTTCACTCTCACCCTCACTCACCTCAGATCTGCCTGAGGCTGACAGCAGCCATCAGGCTGGAGCGATGTGAGGCCCGGGGTTCCCACACTGCTGCTGTCTTCCTGACTTTGTCTTTTCCTTCCTCTTCCTCCTCCTCCTCCTCCTCTTCCTCCTCCTCCTCCTCCTCCTGTCTTTGTATCCGAGTATTTTTCTTTGAATCTGAGTATTCTCTTCTCATCTCTTTATTGGTGTGCTAAGTTATTTAGTTTATAATTTTATTGATTTCGGTCCTCTCCTCTACAACTTCATCGTTTATGTGCCTCTCTTTCTCTCCCTCCGCTTAACTTACTTTCATCCTTTCGTTCATTCTTTCTCAGAGGCCTACCAATCTCTTGAAGTGCCATAGAAGTTGCTTTCTTGTCATTTTTTTAGTGTTATTCTTTCATTTCCTGCCATCTTTGCTGCTCCTATTATGTCCTGTCATTAATCCATTCCCCATCTCTGTTATGTCTCTCTTTCCCCCTCTTCCCCCTCTTCCTGCTCTTCATAACTCATCGCTTTTTCCGCTCCTTTTCGCCGCTGTCCCTGAACTGCTCGCTGGACAGTGAGTGTGGCGGGAGCCGATATAAATTAGCAGTGGGGGAAACTGGCAGACCGATAGCCAGACGGCTACGGCTTTGGCCATTACTCTGGTGGATCTCGCGGGCGGACGCGGGCGGACGGGTAGACAGACTGTGGCGAAGCGGAGCGGAGCGAGATAGAATGCCCTCTTTAGTAAATCCGTCACCTGGGGGCCGGCGAACTGAAGCTGGCGCAGCGGATTCTGCGTCGACATGGGAGGTGTGAATCACACATTCCTACAGGCTCAGCACTATGTGACCTACCTGCGGGCGAAACCTCACGCCCTCGCACGCACACCGTCGGGACCGCGATCTCCACGAGCACGGGGGGGGAGGGGTTGTGGGCGAGATAGGAGATAGAGATGCTGTATGTTGCATTTTTTGATGATGCAATGCGAAGAAGATTTTTTTTAGCCCATGATAAAGCTGACGGCAGCATGACATCTTTGCGGGTGGAAGATTACAACCGTGACTGGGAAATAGTACAGTTATTCTGTCCTGTCATGCCCCTCTAATGAAATTTGACATGCGGTGTAACAGCGCCATCAAATAAGATTAGGTAAACCCAAATCATATTCAGACTTATGCATATGACATATCCTGTGTGTGTGTGTGTGTGTGTGTGTGTGTGTGTGTGTGTGTGTGTGTGTGTGTGTGTGTGTGTGTGTGTAGTTATGTGTGACTGCTTAGGTGTGTGTGTGTGTGTGTGTGTGTAGTTATGTGTGACTGCTTAGGTGTGTTTGTGTGTGTAGTTATGTGTGACTGCTTAGGTGTGTTTGTGTGTGTAGTTGCAGGTTTGTGTGTGTAGTTACTTGTGGCTTAGTGTGTGTGTGAGTGTGTAGGTGTTTGTTTAGGTGTTGACCGTTAATGGCAAAAACATTGGGAAAAAAAATTGCAGCGTTTCTCTGTGACATCTCGTTTAGGACATGACAACTGCTGGGACAAGGTGCTCCAATTAAAATAAGCCACTTTTTGAAACAAACACAAACGCCTCAGTGCTGTTTTTCCCTTTAATTATCGGAAAGGTCTCACAGAGTGGTGCCTGCAACGTTTCCAACACCTCTCTCTCTCTCTCTCTCTCTCTCTCTCACTCACACACACACACACACACACACACACACACACACACACAATGTCCTTCGAGAGCTCATCCGTGCCAACAACTTCCTGCCTCTCCCACTCTAATTAACAACCAGCATGGTCGCCAAAATGATGCACTTAAAAGAAGAAGGGAAAAAAACAGACATTTCTTCCTTAAATGAAGAAATGCTCCAGTGCGTGAAACCATACGAATGCTTTTCCATTTCCCTCACAAATATGCATTGTTGAGAAGGCAGCACAGGGGACATTTGCAGTCGTCTTCAGCTTTACGGATGCACCTCTAATGAACAAATAATGCAAATGGGACCGAGTTGGCCATCATCTCACTTCCACAATAAAACACACCCCAGCCTGAATTTGTATTCATTTACAAGCGGCTCAATGGGGAAAGAATTTAAATGGCAACCGTGTGGGACTGCAAAAACAATAACATTTTGCATAAAAGAATGAGACTTGGCAGTGAAGTTTTTCTACATTCAGAAACATGCTTTGTGTAAGGCACTATTTAATGTAGTGCTTTGATTGGAGTTGGGTATGTTACATGGATGTGTTCTGGACAGGCAGGTAGAAAGACTAGGTTCATATGACACAGGTCCTCCACTCAAACAGCAATACTAAAATGAATGCAAGACAAAATGGGTGTGTTTGTCCCAGTTAGTTAACTAAAAACATTTAAGCTATTTTAAACATTTCTACACAGACTAGCAGGCCACCACAGCTTGAGGATTGGTTGCCAGGCAGCACAAAAACACAGAGGCCGAAGGAAAAGACAGAAAGAAACACAATTGTTTTTGATCGTAAATCTTTTACCACACTCTCCGACGTCTCCGCTCTCTCTTGGTCACTGACACGGAATCAAAGGAGCCTTGTTTGTCTGAGCACCACGTGGTGCCCTCTGATGAGACGGAGACAGGGATTAATTAGGGAGCGCTTGTGGCTACGAGGAGGAGAAATCATTGAGACTCCTGGAAGCTCCCGGGCTCATCTGCTGTGCCACTTACTGGACTGATTAGCAGCAGTGAAGTGATGGCTCACGCCCGCCGGCCAACAGCAGCTGGGTGCTCTCAGCCCACATGATGTCACCACACGCAGTTCAATGGAATTGTCATTTTGTCTGATCTTAACAGTGTTATACACTACCGGTCAAAAGTTTGGGGTCACTTAGAAATTTCCATTCCACTCCATTATAGAGTTGCATTGTTTTTTTAATCAGGGCAGCGGATCATCTTGCGAACAGGGTTTTTGAATATCTTTATCTCTAATCGGTAATCCTTTGGTAATTCAGATGACAAAGTGGATGATAGCGTGCACAGACGCACAGTTTTTTGTAGTCAATTTTTTATGAATGCACTTAAAATGTGTGAATGAGTTGAATAGAAACCCAGCTATTGGGCGATTTTCACAAAACCAACGAGATCCTGTAACACTGAGGTCTAACTTGAGCGTCTCTTTGCTGTCTTGGTCAACAGGTACAGGTTCTTACAGCCAATGCAGCTCTGTGAGTGGTCAACTCCGTCAGCACAGACAATGCAGCTCTGTGAGTGGCCGGCAACGTTCCGACAGCCAGTGCAGCTCTGTCAGTGGTCAGCAGCGTTCCGACAGCCAATGGAGCTCTGTGAGTGGTCGACTCCGGCCACCAAGCCAACGCAGCTCTGTGAGTGGTCGACAGCGCTCCCACAGCCCGTGCAACTCTGTGACTGGCCAGCACTACTCCACTACCCACAGGAGCAGCCCCACGCCCTGCTCTACTAGCTCGTGCCTTCCGCTCCTGGGCCGTGGTGAGGCGCCGAGGGCCGAGAGGAGCCACAGATCGTCTCCCTCCCCGTTCAGAGGGCTGGACGACGTCAAGCTGAAGGTCCACACCCGCTCCTCCTGCCAGACAGATCTGCTCCAGGAGCGAGGGATGGCCACTGAAGGAGAGGAATAAGAGAGGGATGAAGAGATGATGGCTGGAGAGGAGCGAGCCAGTCCAAACAAAGTGTCTTTCTGGTGTGCAAGTGGCCTGGTGGACCATGCAAGAAACACCAGTCTGCGTTGTGTCATGTCAAGGGAAGTGTGTTAAACCCCCTTGCTAGAGGTGGCCTTATTCTCTCTTGTTAGCAGTTACCTGTTAGTCATTTCAAAAACACCACTGTGGTTTCAGTTTAGACACTACCTTTTCCTTTGATTTAGCTGTGAATTTAACCATTTTAACACTGATTTCAACTCTGAACATGCGTGATTTGACTTAGAAGGTGCTAAGGACCCATATACCAAATACCAAGTTCATCTGAGTTCTTTCTCATACTTGAATGAACATTGATGGAACAAAAGGATGACTTTGTAATGTTTGCTCAGCATACAAAGCAAAACCATTTCTGTTGATTTAGGCTGCTAATATGATCCTGTTGTTTAAAAAAAAACGTATTCCACGTTTCAAGACTAGTAATATTACATAGATCTTATTGTATATGATGAGTTTAAGAGTTTTGATTACCTATACTGGTACTGTTTTGTTTTGAATGTTTTGAATTTGTAAATCTGTAGTTATCTGTGGGCACATAGAGATTGTCTCATATTAATTCAGTTTTTAAATATTTGTTTTCCTTCAGGGTGGAGAACTTTGAAACCTGTAAATCTGTTTGTATAACACTACACTACTATTTGATACAACTTGAAATAATCATCTGTGATAAATATCTCACAACACACAACCTCAAGACTTCAGTCAATGACCACGTCTCTAGCCTCATATATATTTAACTGACCTCTGTGATTTCTTTCAGGACTGTGGACATTAAATATTATTCTTTTATTACCACTGCCTGGCTGGTGTTAATGCTTCATTTCCTTTACATCAGCCTCTGACCTTGACTCATAGAGGAGAGGCTCGTTTGTTTTTGTATAAATCTTGAGTCTAGAGTAGTAGAACTAGTAATGGTCCAGCTTAATGGTTTGCCTGTGGTAAAAACCCATAGTGAAAATAATGCACTAATCCTGCTTAAAATATTGAAAACGATGTGTGATCTTCACCTACTGTATATGCCCTGGAGATCAGTTCATCTTTTACTAATTCTCCACTCACTAAACATTTTCATTTTGACATGAATAGTTGAAACTGTTTCCCCATATATATATATATATATATGTACAGTACACTGCATATAGGTATATAAATGTAATTTCCCTCTCGTGGGAAGGATAACCCCGAGAGGGTGGAGGGTCTTTGTGTGGAGGAGGAGGAAAAGGGGGGGGGGGGGTTGTTGTCTTTGGAACCTGAGTGGGGTGCTGATGGGCCGCTGTTTGAAGACTTGAGGCTCAGTCGGGGTTAAACATGTCGTACGAGGGAGAGAGGACAAGACGGCCATAAATATTCATCTGGTTGCTCAGCCCACGGCCTGAAGAGCTGGAGTGGACACGCTCGTCAAACACTCCCCATTCTCTGCCTCTTCAAATCAACATGCTCTCCTCTCCTCTTGCGCAGTCTCTCACATTCACTCTCTCTCTCTCTCTCTCTCTCTCTCACAACCTTGTGCATTCACAGGTCCTCTCTCATGCAGACACTCACAGCCTGTTCTCTCCGTTTTCTCATTCATGTCTCCACTCATCTGTCTCTCTCATGCATCCATCTGAACTTCCTTTTCTCCCCGTCTTCTCCTCCTAGCCTTCCTCCATCACTCTGCTATACTTCCTCTTCCTCATCTCCCATCTGTCTCTCTCTTATGCCCTATCCCTCTCTCGCTCTCTCTCTCACCCATCATGATCCTAACTTTTTTTTGTCCTTTATTCATCTCTCCTCCTGTCTTGTACTTCGCTCACTAAATCTCCATGAATCCCTTCTCCCTCCTCCTCTCCTCCTCTCCTCCTGTTTACCTCCTCCTCCATCCTTCCGTCTGATCCGCTGCAGCTGTTGTCTGAGAGCCGAGCCTTGTGATTGACAGCGGATGGGTGTGTGAGTGGCGGTGGGTTGGTGGTTTGGCGGCTCATGTCCGCCCATGTCCTGCAGACGTTTCCTGGTTCTCTCTCCGGTCGGTGCCAGCAGCGTCCAGACTCTGGGCACTTAGTGCTTTCTCTGTGTGAGCCTTGTCCCTTCAGCCTCCAGCGTCTTCTCCAGAGTTAGTGAGGCACCAAGAGGCATCGAGTGTTTAGTAAGTCCACTGGGAGCTGTAGGCGTCTTTTGGATTCCCTATTTTACCACTTTACTCGGCCTGCACTGTTTATATTTATATTCATGCTATGTGTCTGAAGTGACCGTGAAGTTGCACTGATATTGATGTGTGTGTGTGTGTGTGTGTGTGTGCTCTCCTGAGTGAAACTCCCTAGCCTTTGTTTTCATTAGTGATCCCATTAGTGATTTGAACGTCACTAGTGACCGTGATGCTGAATGTAGGTTATCTCTGACTGATCTGGGTCGTTTTAGCAACACAGTCTTCCCCTGAGTAACTGCATTACTCTCACAAAGAACAAAGAAATCATGTCTGTTGTCATTTACCGCTATATCAATTTCTGCTCAGGTAGAAATGGTATGCCGGTGTTGTCAATCAAACATTGGCAAAATAGTAGGGGGGCCTATGTGTCTAATTTGGGGGCTTGTGGGATTCGCATGTTAATTTTTGGAGAGTATTATATCTTTGTTCTAGGGGTTCTTAAGAGTAAAAAAAAAACATGTCTCCATTTTTTTTGAAGGTTTTGAAGGACCCAAATCAAAGGTCAAATTCAGAAAAGGTCAAATTTGGTGTTTTGTCCATAAACCTCACATTGCTGGTATTATAGCATAGGGTTTGGTGCCAAAAAGCAAAGATATTCTACAAGGTAGTGTGTAAAAGTGGACCACATAAACAATACAACATTATAAAACATTTTTTCAGAGCACAAAGTGCAGAGATCTCTGTTAAATCAAGTTTAATAGACTTTTACATAGTACCAGCTGAAGTCTGTAAGGCCTTCCGAAGCCTATGTAAGTGTGAAGAAAAGAAAGGGTAAAGGATCAGCTAGACAAACAGACAGGTGTGTGCAGGGATGGATTACTGCACAGGCCTACCGGGCCCAGGCCCAGGGGCCCAAGGGGTCAGGGGGCCCTGAAGCCCAAGCCTTTGCATGGAATCATTGCCTCAATATCAACAAATCAGGATGTAGGCTATGAATCTGATTGAATTTAGTATTGGCCATCCCCAAAATGCACCAGAATACAGGAAATCACATCAAACAAATTAAAAATGTTCTGGGGGAGGACCCCCAACCCCCCCCCCCCCCCCACTCCCACATATATGACAATAAGTGGGGGGCCTTTAATACATCTGGGCCCAGGGGCCCGAAAGTTCATAATCCGCCCCTGGGTGTGTGTGTGTGTGTAAGAGAGAGAAAGAGAAAGAGAGACACTACCAGCATGGACGAACTTTCAGGCCCCTGGGCCCAGATGTATTAAGGGCCCCCCACTAATTGTTGCGGGGGACATTTTTAAAATGTATTTGATTTCCTGTATTCTGGTGCATTTTGGGGATGGCCAATACTTTATTTCAATCAGATTCATAGCCTATGTGTTGATATGATGGGTTGATATTGAGGCAATGATTCCATGCAATGGCTTGGGCCCTCTGACTCTTTGGGCCTCTGGGTTTGGGCCCGGTAGGCCCGTGCAGTAATCCATCCCTGACTACCAGTGACAGTTGGCTGTTGATAGCTGGCAGTGATAGAATTTAGAATATCGAATAACTTGAAGCACATAGTGCTCTGTTCTTCATAGTTGGTGATATTAGTGACCTTCTAGCCTTCTACATTTGAGCAAGCACATTTTCATAGTTCATGGTGGCACAGTCTAGTTTCTGAGGTGTGTCTTTCTGTTAGTCAGGTGATGGCACACATACTCTAAAAGAAACAGATTTTGGGCTATGCATCCAGTGGCAGATATGTGTGGACTGGTGAATGACCCATCACTAGAGACATATGCCAAATTTCTTGTTTTTGACTCTCCATGAGAGAGTATGGAGATGGGTATCACAGATCAGCCAACGATTACATTGTTACAGTGCAGTTATTTTACAACAGAACAAAGCAGTTTGGCACAGGAACTGCTACAAATCCACCTGTAACAGTGAGCATCTGCAGCATGCTAAGATTCGCTACTAGAAATCATGTGAAGCAGGCAGGACTCAGTGTCTTCAGAAAAGACGCGGTAGACCATCTTCTGAACCTGCAGCAACACCTGCAACTGCATCAAGTCCATCTAGAGGGACACTTGTTCAGCAGCAGCTGCTGCCAGCATAGATAAGTGCTTCTTCTGTCAGAAGCAGACAAAAGAGCGTCTTCATGAGGTGTCCTCTTTCAATGCAGGCAACCAACCAAGAACTATAAGTAATATTTTGAAGTCAATGACTTTTAACAGGTAGCCAGTGTAAAGATGCTAGGATGGGGGAAATATGTTCATATTTTTTGTGTGTGTGAGCAGCTGCATTTTGTATAAGCTATAAGCTCTTTAGACAGGTATTATTATAGCCAGCATAATAGCATTGCAATAGCATTGCAATAGTCTATCCTTGAGATGACAAAACATTAATTTCTCGGCATCTGGTAAGGATAAGGACTTCCTTATCTTTCAAATGTTCCTTAAATGGTAAAATTAAGTTTTGGTGATCTGTTTTATGTGATTACTTAGTGCTAGGTCCTGGTCAATTATAACTCCTGGGTTTTTAACCCTTGTGGATTAGGTCAGTGGAAGATCACTATCTGTAGCCTGTGATGTGGATAGGATATCCCTCATCTTTTTAGAACCTAAAACCATGTCTTCTGTTTTATCTGAGTTCAAAAGCATGAAATTATTTGTCATCCATGTCTTTATATCTCTTATACATGTGTCAAGTTTGGCTAACCGTGTTAATTCATCAGATTTTATGGAGAGGTATAGTTATGTATCATCTGCTAAACAACAGGGGCCTCAGTACTGAGCCTTGAGGCATTCCACATTTTACCATAATCTGGGTAGATGGTTTATTATGGACCTGTACAAATTGTTGACGGTTAGGAAGGTATGATCTAAACCAGTGTTTTTCAACCTTTTTTGTGCCACGGCACACTTTTGACACTTAAAATGTCCCACGGCACACTAACACACTAATCCTGTGTGAAGAAAAAATAAACATACCATAGCCTAAAATCTCAAATAATACACAGATATGGCCTTATTATGGCTTCTATGCAAGACCTGCTCAATATAACAAGCGCCCTCTGTTTCATTTGTAGGTGACTATATCTAATTTAATTGTTGTTTTGAACTGGATATGTGATGATTCTGTAAATACTAGATATGGGGCCCCCGTTGTACAATGCCTGCATACCACAAATAGTGTAATCATACAATCAATATGTGTACTGTATGTGGTTATAAATTCTTTGATGCAACCAGTGAGTGACATTTGGGTAATTTTCTGCGGCACACCTGATGATCTCTCACGGCACACTAGTGTGCCCCGGCACAGTGGTTGAAAAACACTGATCTAAACCAAGCGAGTGCTGAGTCTTTGATGCCTATCAAATTTTCAAGCCTAAGTAGTACAGTATGTCATTGTCTATGGTGTCAAAGGCAGCGCTGAGGTCCAGGAAGACCAGTATCGATACAAGGCTAGGTTTTTTGAGGGAGGCCTTAATAACAGATGTCTTAAACGACTGCGGTACATGCCCTGATAGCATTGAATTATTTATAATCTAGAGCAAAACATTATCTAGGAAGGGAAGAGCAGTCTTAAGAAGGTGTGTAGGTATAAGGTTTAGTAGACTAGTTGTAGATTTTGATGAGGAAATTGTGGAGGTGAGATCTAATATGTTGTGTATATGTAAATTAATTCAATGTTGTTTGAGGTCTCATCTGTGATTCTGTGATTTTGCTATCTTTCAGCAATGGAGTATGTGTATTTGGTGAAACTGATTGGTTATTGATCTTATCTCTTTGTTTGACATACAATCATAATACTGACATACAATCATACTGTTAAAAATAAGAAAATAACTGTTTTGTGAACTTTATTCAACATAGCCAGTGATTTAGGCGAAATGTATGGTGTTAATTATAGTGAAATATACAAATTCACAAAAATAGGGTTAAAACAGGTAAAAAAAATGGAGACATCATTTTTCTCCATGTTCAATGACCTCTAAAGAGAGTCCAACCACTCTCCAAAAATTAACATTTTAATCCCACAGAAACCACATAGGCCCCCTGACTAAAATAGCAGTAGTCAGGAAGTGTGTGAGCCAACCTTAAATACTTTATGAAACTCATTAAAATGTGAACAAATATGACAAGAATACAAATATGTGAACAAAAATATGCTGTGATGAGTCGACTGAACAATTGAATACTGAGTCTTTCATCATTTTCACCAAGCATCAGCTGTCCCACTTTGGCACAAAGCATGGACTCACTTCTACACACAAAACACACATGACCCACACACACACACACACACACACACACACACACACACACGTTGTTTCCCTGCTCTTAACGATCACACCTTAATGATGTGCCATGACGGCAGCGGAGGAGATGGCGTCCTCGCTGCTGCTTGCTGCTGCTACTGATTTCCTCTCCGCTCTAATAACGGTGCAGTGTGGGCGTGTTTGCGGAGTCAACTTCAAAGTGTCATTGCCGCCCACCGCCGACGAGCCCCATGCAGCCACGCGCTCATCCAAACAGCACTGGAACTTTGTTTGAATGCGCTTATTGTTGTTGAGTCATAATTCTCAAGGGGACGGGAAGTTTTGAAGACAGGAGACGAGCCACGTGTTGTGTGATTGGAGCCATGCGGTTCTGTTCAAGGTCTCTTCCTTCTAAAAAGGGACTTTTTCCTTGCCTGCCATCAATATCTCTGTGGGGTTCAGGCTCTAAAGCCTTTTGAGACAATTTCCATGTTGTTTGGTGCTATACAAGTACAATTTAATTGAAAGTGTGTGTTTTGCTGTGTATAAGCACATATCAAATCAAGCAAAATCATATCAAACCATAAAAGTTAGGCTACATAGTAGGCCTACAACTGTTGTAACTTTGAAAAAGTTCAAAAAGGACCCGTGTGTATTTTGCCTATATACACAGTGGGGAAGATAGTAAGAGAGGCAAAAAATAATCCTAATGATCATATGGGAGGGATACAGATAAAAGTATCATCTTGGGGTCACCAAAAACATGAAAAAGTGACCTCCATGCTAACAGATTATCAGGCATCCGACAGCCTTCCTTGTCATTTAGCTGCATATGTAAATAGCTGGAGTTCCGATACGCTGCTGGGACTTTGCTTGGAATTTTGTGCTATAGATGAAAAGAAAATCAAGTGTTTTACCATTTTGGTATTCAAGGTGGGTTTGGCGTACGTACATAGAAGAATGACTGAAAAGAACCCCATGCCTAAGTATAAGGATGGTGGACGGTCTGCGATGTTCTGGAGCCGTTTTAATCCAAATGGCCTGGAAACCTTGGTAGGGTAACCTTGGTATAGGCGGGTCAATATAGGGTTCAACGTCAAAAAAATTGATACAAAAGTTTTTTGGATTCTGGTACTGTTGGACATGCTAAATAACATACTAAAAATCTAGTAAAATCTGACCTTGGGAAAGGGGTCATTTTCAAAATGGCCGCCAAAATGGCTGTCAACAGGTTAGAATGGCTATATCTCAATATCTCAATTCAAATAGGATTTTAAATGTTAAAATTGAAAATATTTCAATGCTCTACCTTTTTCAGCCATAAATTAAAATCAATGCGTTTTAATACAGAGCAAATGCAATACAGGATTATTAACCATCTCCATGGCATGGAGGAAGATAAGACATGTCTTAACTGGTGTTATATCTCATCTAGAGGTTATATGCTTTTAGAAAATATATGGTTTGGGGTGTTTAATCTGTTTTGCCTGGACAATATAGGCTAAAATGTATCCCCTTTACACTAGATTCGACTATACAGAATAGAGGGCAATGCATTGTTCATGGCATGGAGGAAGATGGGACATGTCTTAACTGGTGTTATATCTCATCTGCAGGTTATATGCTTTCAGAAAATATGTAGTTTAGAGTGTTTGATTTGTTTTCCCTGGACTGTACATGCCAAAATGTATCTGCTTTACACTAGATTCACCAATACAGAATAGAGGGCAATGTATTGTTCATGGCATGGAGGAAGATGGGACATGTCTTAATTGGTGTTATATCTCATCTGCAGGTTAAATGCTATCAGAAAATATATAGTTTAGGATGTTTAATCTGTTTTCCCTGGACAAAAGAGGCCAACATGTATCCGCTTTACACTAGATTCGCCTATACAGAATAGAGGGCATTGTATTGTGCATTCATGGAGGAAGATGGGACATGTTTTAAATGGTGCTATATCTTATCTACAGATTATATGCTTTCAGAAAATATATATTTTAGTGTGTTTAATTTCTTTTTCCTGGACTGTACATGCCAACATATATCCCCTTTACACTAGATTCGCCTATACTGTACATTATAGAGGGCTTTGTATTGTGCATTCACGGAGGAAGATGGGACATGTTTTAAATTGTGCTATATTTTATCTAGAGATTATATGCTTTCAGAAAATATATATTTTAGAGTGTTTAATTTGTTTTTCCTGGACTGTACATGCCAACATATATCCCCTTTACACTAGATTCGCCTATACAGAATAGAGGGCATTGTATTGTGCATTCATGGAGGAAGATGGGACATATTTTAAATTGTGTTATATCTTATCTACAGATTATATGCTTTCAGAAAATATATATTTTAGGGTGTTTAATTTGTTTTCCCTGGACTTAACATGCCAGCATATATCCCCTTTACACTAGATTCGCCTATACATTATAGAGGGCATTGTATTGTGCAT